>NC_041403.2:69440440-69460440 GCF_900747795.2 Erpetoichthys calabaricus
CTACAGGCCCAAAATTAGGTGCCCCCATCTATTAGTCACATACTGAGATGTAAAGGCTGCTTCTGGTCTGAAGACCTCTTACAAAGCATGAGTAAATGAGTTACTTGTCACTGGGCAGTGTGTCTCATTAAGAGCTTGGAATGCGCTGGTGAAATTACTACTGAATATGAGAGCGTCACGTGGTTTTATTAAGCATTAATTAAGAATTCACAGCTCTTGTACTGAAATGTGTAATACTGAAAGACATATACAGTATTAGTTCCCACTTAATTCACCTCAGACTATTGTAAAGCAAAGTTATTTTAATATGCCACACAGCACAGTGATAAATAGTCACTTTATTGATGCTTTGTAAGTGTAAGACTAAAAGGAGTCGTGATTAAAGTCTTGTTACCTAACATTATGTGACTAATACTGGTAGATACATTATAGTTAGTACTAAAAGTGTCACTGAATGCATTATTAAATTCTATGCAAACTGTGTGAATTGTTCAATAGTGTATGTAAAATTCTATTTGAGTATAAAATCCACATTTCACATGAATACATTTTTCCAAAGTAAGATACAATCAGTCTCGGCATAAAGTAAACCATTTACAATGTCTGCTCAGAGTTTACTCTGACTTATCAGGTCTTTCTTTCTGCTTGTCTAGGTGCTCTGTAGATATAACTGGCATCATGGCAGAATGCAAAGATCCTCAGTGTTCTGGAATCAAACCCTGTGAAGTAGACCAAGTTACGGGATCACCAACTAAAAAGTGCCAGTTTTTTCCTGACAAAAAACAAAGGACTACATCCTCAATTATGTTTTACCAAGGGCTTAATGCGGTAAGTAGGAGGAGAGAAGAGGACCCCCCATTTCTTATTTCAGATTCACATCTTACACTTGTAGTGATTCTGGGGTCACCAACTGAAAAGTGGAAATTTTTTCCTGACAAACAACAGAGGACTACATCCTCAATTATGTTTGTCCAAGGGCTTAATGCGGTAAGTGGAAAGCAATGAAGGTGCCCTCATTTCTTCTGTTTAAACTCACAAGTCACACTATTTTGATTTTCTGCATTCCACTGTCTGGTTCGCAGCATGTGATTTAAAATTATAATATTACGCTGATTGTCTAACCAAATGAAGAGTAGAAAACCTGCCATTTCATGTGGTGTTCCTGATGTTGCATTTCTGTTATGTTCCATGGATTCCTTCAGGGTCATTTCTAGTTTTTTGTGGCCCTATGCAAGATTCTGTTTGGGGCATCTGTTTTGTAACATTACGATGGGGGAAGTTCAGACCCTTTAAGATGATCCATGGTGATACATCAATCTTTTACACTTTAAGAAGAAAACAGTCTAGATTTGTATATCTAATATTCAAATTAATGATCTCAAGTTGACCCAAGCAATTTAAACCCAGTGAAAATGACAATAAAAGTGCAAGTCCTCGTCTATAAAATACTCTGGTAAAAGTCAAAAGTCAATGTGTTAATCATATTTACTCAAGTAAAAGTATAGAAATACATGTTTTTAAATTTACTTTTGAGTATAAAAGTAAAAATTCACTTTAGTTGAAAATTGCTTTGATTAAGAATCGGGTATAAGAAACGTGTTTAATAAACAATTACTTATTTCAAATGGTAAAAGAGGAAAGACATAATGAGAAATGCAATGGAAACAAACATGCATTAAATGCTTCAGTTACAAAAACCTGTCATAAAGTCTTGTAAACTACTGTATTTTTCGCACCATAAGACGCACTTTTTTTTCCCCAAAAGAAGGTTGGAAATGTCTGTGCGTCTTATGGAGCGAATATTGCGTCACAGACCATGATGTGTATTACCTGACAAAAGTCGACATCCAGGGGTAGAGGGCGACAAAACTCACTGTTACGTTACAGGCATTCCCTCTGTGCTTGGAGGAATGTTAGACTCATTGACTTGGCATCTAATCCTTCCGTGTGCCTGAGTTGCGAAATGTAAACAAATATAAACAAAGGAAAGATAGCATCTACATCTCATGAGGGAGCAAAGTGAGTGCAGAAAACAAAATACTCAGCAGATGATGTTTTGCGCATTATCACTGAGTCGGACTCTGGACTTGACAGATTACCAGCCGCTGGACTACTTCAGGCTGTTCTTTCCTGAAGCTGCCTTTCAGCTACTGTCAGACGAGACAAACAGGTATGCAGAGCAATTTTTTGAATTGAGGGCTGTGCTTGCACCGCATTCTCGTTTTTCAAACTGGAAACCCACAACAAAACACGAGATGAAGGGCTTTGTGGCATTACAAATATAGATGGGACTAGACTGGTGATATAACTTCAGGGAGCATAGGTCCAAACGTGCTTTGTCCCCTGGTGGCTTTGGACAGGTTATGTCGCGTGATGATAGGTACGTGCTCCTACAAAGTGATTGTGAGCAACTGAGCTTCATAAATTCTGACACTAGCGATGAGGAGTTCTTGGGGTTTCCATAAAACTAGAAGAGTGCTTGAACCTTAAAGTCTCTCCTTATTTGTTAATGACAGTGATGATGTTTCTTAATACCGCTGTTGAATTTACATGGTTGAAATATTATTCTGCTATATTTTATTAAACATATTAGTGCACCATTTGGTTCAGAATATTTTTTTTCTTGTTTTCCTCCTCTAAACCTAGGTGCGTCTAATGGTCAGGTGCGTCTTATGGTGCAAAAAATACGGTACTTACAAAAATCTGATACCTAATCTTGAATTAATTAATATTAAACTTAATTTTAATATTAAAATAAATTTGGCTTGAATGTATCTTATTTGGTTTCCATTCCAGTTAATTATCTCCACATATCTTTGCCATCTGATATCATTATCAACATTAGCTTACTTATGTGTGTGTGTATATAAAGAGTTTAGTTAATACATAAATACAAATCTGTTTCGCGCGCTCACATTCTCACCATATTTAGATTAACTTAGTGGCCTATCCAAATAATGTCATTGAAGGATCATATTTCTCTACAGTAATATTATAATTTACTTTAATTGTTTTTTGGTTATCATTTTAAGAAACAACATATCCAAATAGCAAGTCAAACAAAACCATTGTCAACTTCTTGTATGGGGCATATTTTCTGACCTACTTGTATCTTCGATCTCATTACTAAGTCTAGTGTTGCTTGACATTGGTTTGATCATGTCGACATTGAAATCACCAAATTGCTGCCTGTGATCTTCCTTTTGCTTGTCTCCTGCACACTTAATGTTTTATATATGAATGAATCAAACATGCAAAATGGGCAAATAAATATATAATGGGATAGTCTATTTATTTTGCAAATGTGAAAGAAAAATTAACTGCTTGAAAGCTACTTAGGGTTAATAGCTGACAAAGCCGTTTTGCTATAACAGCAGGTTATTCATTCAGGTGTCTATCCTAAGACGGTGCAGTAAGCTAACCCAGGAAAATTTCCAGTTTCTTTAGGAACGCGTCTATTTGACACAGGAGAGATGACCTTTCCTTTTTTAGGGTCTACCTGACAAGTGAAAAAAATAAGAACAGATGGCTCATTAGCATAATAAAATACAATGCTTAAGTAAATGATATTATGTTTTTTGTTATAAATAAGGGGAAAGGGGAGGAAGAAGTAATTATAAAAAGCCATTCGAAAAAAAATGTAACTTTGCTCTTCTGCCTTGCAACGTAGAATCCAGGTACTCATCTGTGACTGAATAAAAATCTAATTGATTGAACTTGTCCTGTCTTTCTCGGGGGGGTTTTCTTCCACACATATATATGTGAATAATTTAATAAAATTATCTGACCTAGCTCTTTGGACGCAAAGTCTTTTTGGTAAGATAGTTAGTTACAGATTTTTATTACAGGGAGCACAGATTTTTTTTCCTTTTAAATTTAGTGAGTTAAAGTAAAACGTCTCAAACAAATTTAAATACTCAAGTAAACTTACAGATAGCCAACATGAAATTTTTACTTCTTAACAGTAATAAAGATTGTTTTACATCATTACTTCCCACCTCTGATCCATTGCAACATCGTTAACAAATGCTTTACCTTTATTCTGTGCACGTTTTTCTTCTTCAAGTTTATTCTTTTTACGTTTTTCAGCACCAGAGGGGTAAGCCCTTTTTGATACCATCTTAGGTCTTGCACAAGAAAATTAGGGCCTGGAAGACAGCAGGAAAATACTTAGCTTTTTCTTAATTCAACACGAATGAGCAACAAGACTTTTCCACAAAGCTGCATGGATAATAGCTTAGCACAATAAAGCCTTCACTGATGTAGAGGTATTAAAAGACTACGTTATTGCCATTTTATCTGAGCTTGTTAGTGATAAAACAAAAGAAAACATTATTGAATCTGTGAAAACGGTACCTCTGCTGCTGTTCACATCCTGGTAGAGAATATCCAAAGATAAATGACAGAGGTATCCAGTCAGGCTGATTATATATCTCCCTTGCCATTGATGAACCAACAAACAATACATATGTAGTGCATCTGCGTGTATATTTTCAATATTTAAATGGTGCAGAAATCAGCTAAAAACATTGAAGCAGCCACCCCTTTAACTTTCATTTTGCAGTTTTCCAGCTACTTATCTCCCTTGCTTTTGAAGGGGGACCCTCTCATACACCCCCCTTCTAGGTGCTCACTTTATAATTGAAGATGCAAATGTAGACTGATAATTTAATCATCTCATTGTGAGCTGTAAGGTGTACATTCTAAAACTGAAGTGGCAACCACAGAGTGAGTTATTTAATTTCATCATGAATTCACATTTGGGGCAGAGCAGACGGCAGGGAAAAATTCTGTAGGGGAAGTTATATATCGATTGAAATTGGAGCCATTGTAACTACCAAAGTGAAACTTGATTTTCACTTTCAGTCACAATAAACAGTGCAGTAACAACCAATATGCCACACTAAAATTTGAAATTATAAAATCAGTTTGATTAATTTATTTCATTGATATTCCATTATGCTATTAATAATCTCTGCTCAAACAAAAAGCAATATGATCATATCTTTGATTTCTTCCAACAGTCACCTTCCTTGGCAGAAAAAAGTGAAATCTTTAATGTTTGGTAAGCTACCTAGCAGCTAGTAGTAGGACACTAACAGATAAACCTGAACATATTCTGTGTTATTGTATGCAGCAAGAGTCCTTTAAAATCATGACCCATTGATATCTCTCAAATATGTTACCATCGATTCATGGTTATTTATTGTATGGTGGCTGTTGAGGATCTAAATAAATAAAGGTTCTTTCTAGAACCCTCATGTGGATGGACTTTTTTGGGAACCAAAAATGGCTCCCCAATGGAATCACTCTGAAGAACCACTCTGGTACCTTTATTTTTAGGAATCTAAAGCTACAAGGTTACCAGTTCAGTTTGTGCCTTTGACTTTTTATTTCTCTAACTAAGGAACATAACCATTCTTTGTTTATATTATACTATGGACCGGTCCTGTAAAGTGCCTTGGGATGGTGCTCTCTACAAAATGATCCTGTAGGAAATAAAGTGTGGCTTGACTTTGATTTGATTTGACTTTTTTAACCAGTGATGAACTGACAGTCTGTTTGCTTCCCTCTTCTCCATTATGTTACTCACTGTAAACAGTGTCAAATGAAGGAACGTGTTTCCCAGTGATTGACTTGGTCTTTTTTAATGTAATATTATGTAAGTCAGCCATTCAGTATTTCTCAATGTGACAGTGGCTGATTAACATTTTGCTCTTGCAGATCACTGAGTTTTGCAACCAGGATTCCCACAATGCTGAGGCTCCCAATATGCAAAATAAGATGTGCAAGTCTCGGAGTGTTTGGGAAGTGATTGAACAGTCCAAAGACTTCAAAGCCAGTGTGCCCATGAATGAGAATGCTCCCCCACCGACCACTTTTACTTACCTTCAAGGAGGAGACCGAGTCATCTGTCTAGTTCTGGATGTATCTTCAAATATGATGGTATGGCACTAATGATTTGTTTTTCTTTTTGTTTTATTTTTTAAGTCATGATGTGAATTAATTCATATTATAAAAATAGTTCTGTGAAATTACAATGAATTTAACTACAGTTTTATTTTCAAGATTTCCCAAAGAAAGGAAAGGCTCCAACAGGCAGCAGAGCTCTTCATTCTTCAGTTCATTGAAACAGGTTCCTTCCTTGGAATTGTGCAGTTTAATTCTGAAGGAAAAATTCTTCAAGAGTTAACTCATATTGAGGATGATAATTCTCGAATAACCCTTGCAAATCATCTACCCAATCTTGCAGAAGGTGGATTAAACATCTGTGAAGGAATCAGGACAGCATTTAGGGTAAGCCGAGTGTTAGAATTTAATACTTCACAAATTCTTTGAGACTTTCTGATTTACAAAGGGTTGGGTTTGCACTGTTGCCACACAGATATACTCTGAGGACTCCCACATCACAAGACAGTGCATGTTATGTTGGTGGATTACTCTTAAGTGCCTCTAAGTGAGGATTAGAATGAGTCTTGAAGCAACCGGGCACCCTGTTCAGGTTTAGTTCTTGCCTTGAAAAATCCTACAAAGGGCAACATACCTGTATTACAGTAAATGAACGATCCATCCATCAAACATATTTAAATGTTATTCTTTTCCTAAGACTTTAATGGGATGAGAGTACATCACTTATAACCTGCAATCTCAAGTTAAATCTCTATAGAGACGGCTCTAAAAGGAAGCACTCAGAGGTAATAAGAGATATGTTGTGTTTAAATAGCTTAATACACAAAGTTTTCAGGTTCTCGTTTTGCTTATTTAAGTATGATTGGATAATGGCTATGGATACTCATATGTATTTTCTACATCACATGACATCCTATCCCTTCTCAGATCCTCCCTCTAAGGTGCTGAATCCAGTTGGGGGCGCTAGCTCCCTGGTTAGAATAAGTTCTTTTGTAATTGCGGCATGTTACATAACCCGATACTATATAGATATGATATTAAAAGGCGATACCCCTCTCTTAGAGATACGGCGGTAAGAAATCACATAGGAGAAATAACTTAGCTTTCTTTAAAGCTTTTACGTGACGAGGGAGCCCGATGTATACAGTCTGCCATTTTTATCTATTAGCTGGAAGGATTTTCAGGATCGGATGAAGTTATCTCCCATCCGTCCATCGGCTTCAAAGGTGTGCCGGGTAATGTTCCAAGGCTTTATACTCTTTCTCCATGTGCACGTCACCACTTAGGTAAATCATGCCATTCCAAACAAGGAAAAGAAGATCTAATGTCATGCTGACTCTGACACACAGAAATAGTACAATGCCCATTTTGCAGTTTGTCCTTAACTTGTCTTGTCTTACATTGTAAAAAGCTTACCTAGAAGTTCTTATATGATGAACTCCTGTGTGCTAAATCTGGACTTGTGTTAGCTGTACGTGTGAGTGGATTTATAAAATATTTTTTGTACAGAGCACAGTGACATGTTAAACTTATATACTTATTACAGGTGCCCCTTGTAGTTGTCTTTCCTAGAGGAAAAAAGAGAGAATCCCTTATATGCAATGATGATTTCTTACGTAATTGTTGCAGAGTTCCCTTCCTTAAATAATAGCTGAGATTACTCCTGCAGTGATTCCTATGGATGTCCTTTATTGAAATGATGTGAGAGAGCACTAACATATGAACTCTTCAGTTCATTGTGTCAAATGCCTCTGTTAATTTGGTGAGCTGAGCTTATAAAGACTGAGATCATTTGCATAATGCAGTTTTATAACACACATTATATCATATCACAACAGTTCAGATATTTTAAAAGTCTTTCATAAACAATTTACTCATTTCACTGAATAGTATACAAAAGAGTTACACCATGTATGTATATGGATAGGAATACCTTATATTAATAGGTACTAAAATAGTTACATGTTAAGAAGTATATAATGTCAGTATCACTTCTTGGTTATATTGTGTTTAGAAAGTTTTTGCTGCATAAAACAGTAAATTTTCCTTAAAATGATGTCTTCATGTCGCCATGTGCTCATGACTATTTCCTGAGAGATGTGGTAAAATTTAGGAAAACCATACATATGCTACCCCATGTTATTAAAGTGACTCACTTTAAAATACAACCATTTTTTCCTTTAACTAAATAAGTAGTTCATGACTGAACATTTATCAGTGATGAGCTGGGAGTTCAACATTAATATTCCATATACTCTGGGATGGGGAGGGAGGTCATGCTTCCAGACTGAGTATAATAGGAAACAGTGGCGGACCGTGCATTTCACACCTAGGCCTTCAGTAGTGCTCCATCTGAATCAACCCATCCCTCAAAAACTAATTTATGGTTATAAAAACCATCTTAATATGCAGAAATACAGTATAAAGAGCCGTTGCATCGCAGATAGATAACTCCTGTAGCCACAATAAATGCCTTTATTGAATAGACAAACCAGGGGTGAACAAGCTCTTTTCTACTGCAGCTATAGCCTGCAACACACATAAAAAACATCAATAATAAGTCATAAACTTGCAATATTATTTAGGAAAATCGCAACATTTTACTCACCCAAAATTCGGATTATTTGTAAACAAAATCCATCCTCCTCTCTTTCCTCAAAAACAGTTCAATTACTCTGTCATACAGATTATCAGTGCGCTTCAGTTCCATCACGAAGTCCCTTTCTATCGCCATCGAAGCTAATGCTGAAAGTCGAACCTGCCCTGTTGTATTTCTGGCATAAGTTTTAATTCGCTTTAGGGCTGAAAATGTCCAGTTGACAGAAGCAGTGGACACGGGAATGGTCACCACCAAACATACCAATGTGTACAGCTGCCCCATGCTCTCATTCAGATTTTTCTGATGAAGGAAGTCAAGGAGGTCACTGGGAGATTTTCCTGCAAAATCATCCATGGCATACTTACACCATCCTATCCAATCAACAGTCTGAATACGGTGACGTTGCCGTACGCCTGCTAGAGGGCCCTAGTGACACCAACTCAAAATCTGATTGGTTGAAGCAACAGTTTAATCGACATTTATTTTGTGTTAGAGGGCCTGCAGAACGGATTGTGAAGGCCTCTGGGCAGACTTCTTTGACTTTAACCTTGCCTGGCAACAAATGATGGCTGAAATGTGATTGGTTAAATGCTTTAATACGAAAAGCACAAGAAGCAGCACAACCATCGGAAAAGCTATGAAAGGAAGCGGACAGACTATTTGGAATTATTTAATAAGTATTCATGGACAAAATATAATTAACATCAGTTTGTGATTCAGATATTTTTTTAGGCCAGCAGAGAAGGCCCTGACGGCCCACCACCGATAGGAAATAAAGAAATTAAAATGAGGGTGAGAAAGAAGTAAAAAGATTGTGGACCTCAACATGATGATTTTAGTTAGTGATGGAACAGGAATGAGGAAGGAAGAATAAAGTCTCTGAACAGTGGAAAATGGAGGATCCAAAGCCTCAAACTAACAAAAATATCTACAAGCAACCTGATGCCCTCATGAGCTCAGGAAAGAATGAGGATGGAGCATCCACTAGCTTGAAGAGCTTCATTGTAAACAATTTGAGAACACTGGTGCAACACAGTAAAGACCATAGGTGTCATTTAACCTGACAACACATAACACAAGAAATAAAGACATGTTAAAGTTAGGAAGATGAGATATAATTTTCAGGGAGGTGAAGGCAAGAATAGACAGGGAGCAGGAGAATTACAAATTTCACATAAAAAGAAGCCAGGATGGTGAACCGTTTGTGAGGGTCAAAACAACTCCAGATTGGGTGTAAAGTTGTGCACCCACTTCAATGACTCTGCAACAGGTAAAGATCCCCAAACCTAAGCTGGCTAACAAACCTACCCATCACAGATTAATGTAGAGCTAAATGTCTTATCCAAACTTAACATAGAGCCTCTTTTTTTTAATAAAGGTCTTCAGGAATTTTGACCAAATGACATATGGTGATGAGATAGTATTGGCAACAGCTGGAGAAGACAATGGACTTACTTCATGTATGTCTGAAGTTAAAGAAAGTGGTGCAATCATCCACACGATAGCCATTGGACCAAGTGCAGCCAAAGAACTGGAAGTATTGTCCGGTATCACAGGTAAGGTTAAGATATGTTATTTAGTTGACTCACACAATTATTTTCTCAAAAAAATATTGACAATGTGATTAAAAAATATTTCCAGTTACAGCTGGACTGTTTTGAGTAAGTACAGAGTAAGAGGTCTGAAGTTTTTTAAATTATGAAAGGAATTAGTACAGTAGATCCAGGCTGTTGATTTAAAATGAGTTCAACGGAAACACAAGGACACAGTTGGAAATTTGTTTATGGTCAATTTTGCACAACTGTTACAAAGTTTTTCTTCCTGCAGAGAATCATAGACAAGTGGAATAAGTCACCAAGTAGATTGGTAGACAGTAAGACCTTCAAATCTCGATTTGATGTTATTTTAGACAATCTAAGCGAACAGGATTGGCAAGCTTTGTTGGGCTGAATGGTCTGTTCCTTTCAAAGTTTTTCTAACGTTCTCATGTCATTTTAACTTTTCTGGATGTTGTCTAGACAGACACATTCTGAATATAATTCAGTTATTTTTCTTCTACTTACATCTTTACATGTATTTATTTATTTAGCTGGCTCTTTAATCCAAAGGGACTTAAAGATCTGTAGTACTCTCCATACCAAAATTATTGTATATCTTAAAAATGGGATACTATCACCTGGAATGACGGGCTCAGAGTCATGTTAGTCAGAGGTTGTTGTATTCAGTTCCATGCCTTAGCTGATGGCAGACCATATTATTTTCATCAGTAATTTTGTACAGTTTTGGATTGCCATTTAGTAGCAAATAAACTTTAAAATATTATATCCTTATATTATTTCGCTTGTGTCCGTCTGTACGTGATATAGACAATGGTTGGTTGCCATGACTTTTATATCCCTATACAACAACAGCGAGGAATCAGTGTTCCTGGCAGAGTTTTGTTCTTAGGCTTATCTTCAAGTCTTCAGTTCTTCAATATGACAAATTATCGACTGTGGTATTTGACTGTTTATTTGGTGCATACTTTGTTACTGATTGAAACTGCATTATGACACTACCATTTTACACCTCCTTTATACTTCACTTCAACGTAAGCCTCCCAATAAAATGAAAAGCCACATACAGCCTAATGGTGCCAAACTGAACCGGTCTCATCAGCCTACATACTCAGACCAACACACAGAACCGGAAACATCTACATTATGCCAGACCAACAGCACAGGCAAGATGCCTTAGAACAACAAAGACAATGTATGACAAACCACAGAGCGACAGCAATTCATGCACCTGGACAGTGAATGAGAAACGAATTACACACAAAACCTTTCTAAAGAGCAGTGGCAAACTGCCACACAACAAGAAACATTACGAAGGAAGAACTACAGGGATTCCATAACACTGACAGCTCAAAACAAGATATTCCCTTTATGTTACGGCATGGGCAAATACATTGTCTTTGTTCATTTAGCATATTGCATGACTATTACCAAATCACAAAGACAAATGTTTAATAATGTCAGAGTTTATTTTCCAGGCCCTGTTTTTACCCATGGCCAGTTGTACACTACATTTTCCAGAGTTACATCGAAAACAGGGTTAAACGTACAGGTACTTGCTGGTTACACACAGGGGAATATTTTCACCCACAATAACATTTATGCAACAAATTACATTTACTGACAATTATTAAAAACATCGGTATATTACATTACCTGATGGCCACACTTCACACATACTGACATATAACACATCCCTTCTTATCCAATATGTTCTGTTAACCTGTTCATGTTACACTTTGTATTGTAATTATTCATGCTGTTGTAAGTGACTATAATAACATCCCATACTAATCATGTGACTATTGTAATATTGAGTTCTCTCACAAGTCTCTACTTAAAATAATCTCCTTTCTTACTGTAACATGTGATGTTCTTCTCTCCCACACCATCATTTAATTAACGCTTTTTGTGAAATTTTCACAAGCACGATTTGCTAGTTTTCTATTAAAGTTTCAGATTCACTAATACTGTGTAAAGTGGTCACTGTTCAGTTCCATGCAGAGTTCTGCATTATTCCCAGAACTGCTGGAACAGAATTAAGAACTCTGTAATTCTGTATAGGAACAGTCAGATTTGAAAAAGAAAATGAAAAGAAAGAGTTTAATGTCATGACACTTACTGTAAGTCACAAAATGCATATGATAAAGTTGTTTCCAAAGCTAGTCCTAATGTAATGTGTCATGAAAATTGATATTCAACTTGTTACAGATCTGAAAGCATATTACTTAAATGCTTCTCACTCTTTGGGTTTCCATTTTTACTGAAATTTATAGTTAAGGTGTTGCAAATAAATTGGGCCCTCTGATTGGCATATCTGATCTGAGGTTTCCTTGTGACACTGCAATGCAAAAAGCAGCTTCCAAAAATTAATGGATGTATGATTATATATTAAAAAAATTAACTCAAAACTTAATTTATCTTACCTTATTATTTAAGCACATGAGAAATTCTGAAAGATAAGACGTGGCGATTTAACCTATTAAACTCGTTGGCTTACTTAATAAATACAGTGTACAAAATAGTGTGCACATTCTATATATTCATCCAGTCTTTGAAAGTGAAACATTGCTGTCCTTTTCTACAGTTGCTGGAAAACTGGATAATGCAAAATTACATGAAATTGTAAAGCAGAAGAAATTATGATGGAAATTATTACAATTATCATTTAGAGTTTTATTAAATACATTGCAAAAAAATTAGATAGTAAAGGGCCTAAACCATTCACCATACTGCAAGAGGAAGGGGGCATTAAATTATATCCTGAATAAGGTAATCAATAGGGTTCAATGTTGATCAATCTAATTTGGTTGGAGGTCTGACAGTTCATAATAGAACTTCTAAATGGGGACATCAGTCTATGACATTGGCTAAGTCAACTGCTTTTTTTCTGGGAATCTTCTAGGAGGCTTACAGTTTTCAGCAACTGATAGTCCTGACTCCAATGGGCTCATAGATGCATTTGCTGGAATTTGTTCAACGGGTGGACATTTTTTCAATCAGACTATTCAGGTAAATAAAATAAAGTAAACAACAGGGGAGAAAAAAATTATATATATGATGAATTCTAGACAATACTGTAATCCATTTTTATCTTCAAGCTTGAAATTGCTAGAAAGAAAACTCAAGGCAAAGACTGGCTAAATGGAACTGTGTCTGTCGACAGAACCGTTGGGAATGATACTGTTTTTGTGGTGACGTGGGAGACAATGGCTACACCTGCTATTTATGTATTCAGCCCGAGTGGACAAGACTACAGTGCCGATTTTGTACTAGATATGGCCTTAAAAGAATCTCATTTGAAAATCCCAGGGACAGCAGAGGTAATGGAGCTATGATTAACTGAATACTTTTACACCGTAATAACTTTTTTTAAGTTCATGTACTTCACATAATGTAAAGCATTAACATTGTTGTCTAATACATATTAACACTATAACCAATTGCTCATATAATAACATCATAATAATGCATTTTAGTAATTATTTCCAAGTACAGAGAAATGTGCTAGGCTAATATATTTCAGGCCTGGAACATTACACTTTATGACTTATTTAGGTGCACCCCTAACAAGAGCAGCCAAAAGAAGAAGAGGTGCAGATCACACATGTGCTGTAAATCTCACAGACCTCATTCCTGTGAAATATAATAAAGAAGACAGTTTCAGAAGTGAGAAGATCATTAGAGGAACTGTTATATTTTACTGATGTATTGGAATCTTATATATGTTACACTGTTTCACTAATTAGGGTGTTATGATTATAAAATATGACGATCAGTTCATTTTTATGAAAAAATCACTGTATATGGTACAAATTCTGCAAAATGACAACTTTTATTGACTAACTGAAAAGATTACAATATGCAAGCTTTCGAGGTAACTCATCGGGCTTCTCATTGCATCCATAGTGGGTAACATGATACAAAACCGTAGTACTTTAGACTGAAGTAATATTTAAAACTCATTGTAATAGCCTATTATAGTAAGTTAATGTTTTCCATATTTGCTTAACTAGAATAGAACATTACTTTTACGTAGCTACTTTGATAAGGAAAGGTTTTTTTATTCCCTATAAGCTAACATATGTACTGAACATCCTTGACACTCTGCTATAATCCTAAATTAAATGCAAACTAAGCTCAGATAGAAAGAAAAATTGTTTGTTTGCAGATGAAAAGGTATAGTGGCATACAATTTTTGTCCATATGCAGTAATGCATACAACATCAAATGTACTGATGTAATAGTAATGAATACAATACAATTTTTGTCCATATGCAGTAATGCATACAACATCAAATGTACTGATGTAATAGTAATGAATACAATACCTTAAAGAAAAGTAACTAAAATATGCAAGCCCAAAACTGTGGCATAAAGATGTTATTTTTTGTGTAGTTTTAATTTTTCTCTTGTTTTTCTGTGAACTGTTTTTTTAATTAAATCACACTAAAATTTTAAAATAGGAGGATACTGAGGAACTTTTTATGTATGTGTCATACTCAATAGTTGAATCTTTCCAGTAGCTGCAGAATTTTGGAAACACTGAAGTAATGCAGCTACACAAGCTATCAGGTTCAAGATCAAATTATTGTGTATTGCCATGTGCACAAAGTACAATGAAACTCTTACTTGTATGTCTCACCAACATGCAACATGTCCCCTCACTACTCCTCTTTACTAAACATACACTGTGACTGGTGGGCAGACCACAAGGGGCCAGGAAGAAGAGCTGAGTCACTAGCTTGGTTACCCTGTTTAATTGTAGGCATTGTACTAAACCAGAATATAACAAAAAAAAGCACTTTGGTGCACTGGAGAGAAGAATTAGGCATATTGAGGCAAATGTAAACTAACTGAATTTGAGTTAGCAGGAGCTCCATCTCCATTGCCTAAACTTCTTCCTTGGACTGCTTCTTGGAACTATGGGTGAAAAGAGAAGACAGTGTTAGCAACAGCATCCACACTAAGCCCAGGATGGTACTGTTTACCGTGAACGCAGCCAGGAAGGTGACCCCAAGGCGCACCTGTGTGACAATCTTACCTTCAAATTTCTGTTTTTTTCCTTACCAAAAGATTTGTTCAAAAATAATCCATATATATCAGAGTATAAAAGACAAATATTTTAGTAAATAAAGTACTAAAATAGGATTTAAAGCAGTATGTCTTCTATATTAATTTAGGACATTTTTTGCAGTCATGGGATTATTTAATTATCTGAGTCATGCAGTTGAAATGACTTTGCATTTGTATTTTTGTAGGTGGGAGACTGGCACTATAATATCGACATTATAAACGCCACTTCTCAGACACTGACTATGACGGTGACATCTCGTGCAGCAAGTTCAAGTCAACCACCAGTGACCGTTAATGCTTATATGAATAAAAACAGTGCTAATGCACAAAGTCCAATTAAAGTGTATGCTGAAGTGAGCAAAGGATATTTACCAGTCTTGGGAGCAAAAGTCACAGCCTTCATTGAAAGTGATACAAATAAAGAAGAGTTTCAGCTATTGGATAATGGTGCAGGTATGGCCAGAGTTTTTATATTCTGTCAGGAGATTTTAGAGAATATTAAAGGAACTTAAAATGAGTAATGATTTTCATCTACATATGTTAAACATATCAACCCCTGAGCCACAGCAGCTGGGGCCTCATGTATAACGCTGTGTGTAGAATTCACATTAAAACATGGCGTACAGACAAAAACAGAAATGAGCGTATGCACAAAAAATCCAGATGCATAAATATGTGTGTATGCCAACTTCCATGTTCTTCCGCCTCATAAATCCCGGTCAGCGTGAAATGTAATGCATGTGCATGGGCCTGCCGCCCCACCCAGACTCCTCCCAGAATTACGCCCCTTTGACTATGCAAATCAATATAAATAGCCCCTTATATTTTGCGTTCTGTAAAAAGACAATGGCAATAGCACGGGGGAAAAAAGAATTTCAGCAAATACCAAGTAGATGCAAGGAAAAACTTACTATTTGTTGGTTTAAGAAGTGTTATAAACAACAAAAGGAAGTTGATCGAGTGACAAAGAGTGGTGGAGAAACTCGAAAGTTCAAGTTCAGAAAGTCACAGTGCCCGAAATAAAAAAGAAGTGGTCAGACATCAAAGTCACAGTAAAAAGGCAAGTCAACTTTAATCTTGAAATTTCCACTTTAATCATGTAGTTTAATTTGTCATTAAAGAAGAATGTCATAAACTCATCTTAAAATCATTTAATTTACTAGTTTCTCAAATCCCATCATAATTGAAGTAGCACATTAAATGCTTGGCATTCTATGTGTTCTTCCATGTACTCTATCTGTGTGAATCACTATGTGCTTCTTAAATCTCTTACGCCAACAGGATACAAAATACAATCCATTCATGATTTTACAGCTCTCTGAACAATTTAAATACTAAGATGTATACTCTCTAGCAAGGTTATTATAGTTAACAAAAACTAAAATCAAAACTGAAACAATTATTAAAAAAACATTTTCGTAAACTGAAATAAAATAATTAACAAAACCAAAATGAAAAACTAAAACTAAATAAAACTATTAAAGTAGCTGGAAAGACTAACTGAAATAAAATAATAATTTACTAAAATATTTTTAGTTTTCATTTTTGAATGAATATTCTTGCCGCTAGTCTTTAACCCTTGTAACTTTTAACTCTACACCAGTAAGTCATCCACCACGAACCACCTGCATAAATTTATCCAGTGAACGGTGGTTGCTGAAGGAGGGCGGTGTTCACACAGCATTTGTGGTGACAGCAAGCTGAATGCGGGCACATAAAACGTGAAAAATAGAAAGCAATTTACATGCTGCCTGTCTCTGCGCTTGTTGTATATGAAGATGTAATTTAAACGGCTGAAATCGGAATGTGCTGGTCAACAAAACCTTTACCATATGGACAGAAAAATCACGAGTGAGTAACGTTTCGGTTGTAACAAGAATGAGTCGGAGACATCACAAAGGTTTGGGGCAGCCACCCGTATATTATGCTTGTCTGCAATCGCTCTTTTTAAGTACACGATGTAATTCGTTCAGAGTCCAAAACAGAACTGCCTGTACTGAGGCAAGATGGCAGTTTTAAAGGCCCAGAAGGGAAATGACGTCTTCGTTGCAGGAAGTGGGAGTGGTATCCTGGTGTTCGGAAGTGACGTCATCCTCGGGGCCGTCCAGAGGCGGGATTTCCCGGGACAGGTCTGCAAGGGACTGAGAGAGAGAGTCAGTATACTCCGCCGCCCCCTGGCCTGGCATAGAATTACAAGTGTCTAGGCCCTTCAGCTGTTTCCCATGCACATGTGTGTGACACGGTTTATTTCTCAGGTGACTGTTTTTTGTTGACAGTAATTCTTCTGCCACTTTGCACTGGAGAAATCATTTTTACTTTCTTGTATTCAAAGTATAAAGAAAGTACAGTAATAATGAAAAAATCTGACCTCGAGATTTTGATGAATTTTGACGTTATAGACCTCCCTGAATCCAAAAATACCGTGTTTTGGAATGATATGTGTTTGTGTGTAAACATGAAAACTCAAAAATGCAATGAGATGGATGAAGTTCGGCATGTGGCCATTACAACAAAATTGTATTAACTTTTGGGCCAAATCCATCAACTGGAAGTGGTATGTTATCGTAATCAACTAGGTCGATTTTTTGTCTTGAGTTACGAGCCAAAATTCGAAATATGAGCTATCAAAGAGCTTGTCCCCGCACATTCTGAGGAACTGATGACAGAGGAGTTAACGGAACTACAGACACAGCAACATACAGAGGTTCTGCAGGAGATCGGTATCGCGGAGGTTATCTCTTAAAGTGAGATAAAGGAAGTGTTTGCAATGTGGGAAAAAGTTTTGAACTTTAAAGAAAAGAAACACCCTGAAAAAATTACAGCTGATCATACAGAGGCGCTATTTAATGACACTTGTCTAACGCTTGACTTTATTGAAAAGAAACTGAATGTGCAGCGGCGCTATTTAATGACACTTGCCTAACGCTTGACTTTATTGAAAAGAAACTGAACGTGCAGCGGCGCTATTTAATGACACTTGCCTAACTCATTTCAGAAACATTCTAAAGGGGAGGACTAAATAAAGCTCCTTGGACAGGTTTCTATTGAAACGCCCTGCAAATGAAAATTAAGTTAAGCAAAAGTGAAGTGAAAGAAAAAAACATTACAATGCGCTAATCGGCTTTGCCAACATCTGTTTATTTCTTTAGATTCTCTTTTATGCATTAGGTTTTATTTTGTTTGTGTACAATATTTGTTCATTATAAATACATTTTTCTTATGTTGAAAACATTTAACAAAAAATTTGGGTGGTTTTTTGGGGGCTGGCACAAATTAATCTCATTTCAATTAATTTCAATGGGGAAAACTGATTTGAGATACGAGCATTTTGACTTACGAGCTCGGTAACAGAACGAATTAAACTCGTATCTCAAGGTATCACTGTATTATTAATTTGATTTGATTTATTGCTGATGGTTCTTTAATGTATATAATACAAAAAATATAATCATTGTCTTGCGGTTTACTCCTCAAACATCCATCCCCATATCTGAGTATACGAGAAAGTCTAGGGGAAACCACTCCCGGCTTTTGAAAATAAAATGACACTGATCAAGAGACTGACTGGGTCATCATACAAGATAAGCATATTGTTACTGACTAATCACTTTTGCTTTAAATAAGTAATTTAATAACGAAGGTAGTTAGGCAAAGAGAGTCTGCCAAGTGATGAAAAACTAAACATACTAATGTGTTTTTGTATTTATTCTATATTTATTAATTTATGTTGTTTAGTTCATATTCACAACTCAAAATATCTGATATTGTGAAAATAATCCATTAGCAGAATTATATTTTAAAATATCTGTCCCCATTTTTTCAATGTTTTTTTCTCTCTCAAACTAGATAGTTGAAATATCATATTCTTTTTGTTCTTGACATCAGCCATATCATACATATTGCATACCAGGGAGTTTTCCTGCCTTACATCCAAACCTGCTGGGGTAGGTTCCAGGTTTCCTGTGATCCTACTCTGGATAAACAGGTTTAGATAATGTGTATATTGTTCTTAATCTCAGATGCTCTCTCTGTCATTTTGTGCCTGTCCATACTCCTATTACCTGCTCTTACTCTGAACATAAAGGGTTTACCTTTCTTATACATTGGCTATTCAAGTCTCACCAGTCCTAACTTTCACAATACATGCTTGCTTTTCTCTTGTTTCCCTTAATACAGCTAGGTGGGCTCTGCACACTGATTCAAGTCTAAGAGTCCTTTTCTTCCTAAGTCCCCCTGATTTTCATGATCACACCTGTCAGAACTCAGCAGAATCTATTTTCTGATTTTTTATATCTTTTCAAGCCTGCAGGTGGCAAAATTCTGTCTATAAATTTTATGTGCTTGAGATGGAATCAGAGATCAGTATGGCTGTTAGAAAATAATAAAGCCTAGTATCTGAGATTTTTGAATAAAATATTGAAGACGGGCAGCACGGTGGCACAGTGGTAGCACTGCTGCCTCGCAGTAAGGAGACCTGGGTTCGCTTCCGGGGTCCTCCCTGCGTGGAGTTTACATGTTCTCCCCGTGTCTGCGTGGGTTTCCTCTGGGTGCTCAAGTTTTCTCCCATAGTCCAATGACATTCAGGTTAGGTGCATTGGCGATCCTAAATTGTCCCTAGTGTGTGCTTGGTGTGTGTGTGCATGTGCCCTGTGGTGGGCTGGTGCCCTGCCCAGGGATTTGTTCCTGCCTTGCGCCCTGTGTTGGCTGGGATTGACTCCAGCAGACTCTCCTGACCCTGTGTTAATATTTAACAGGTTGGATAATGGATGGATGGATGGATATTGAAGGCATTCATTATAATCACCTTGTTGTTGGAGCAGAATATGTTGTGCACTGTAGACATTTTGAGTAAAAAACCC